>NC_139587.1:21491838-21504338 GCF_946808225.1 Silurus aristotelis
TGCCGCCGATTCAACATTAAGAATCAGGCGAAAAACAGCTGACGCCATCCGACTAGAGAACATACCGCAAAAACTAAAGCCGACTGACGTTCAAAACCCACCCGATGTCTGACCGCTGGATCGATGTATCCCAGGCATTTTATTCTTCATTCTTAATTTAGCCTTATATACTTTATTGATTATAAATGATGCTACTTTTAGAGAGAATGAGAATAATATTTGTAGCGAGCTTTCAACCAGCTATAGTTTAGGTTACAGGTAGGCACGGGTACCAAAACCAGCAAACACGTGTACTGGCTTGTGTTGTTCAATAAATGTTTAATTTTCCATATCACGTCTTATTACTTAACTGTAAGATTTAATGAAATGAAGGGGGAAAGAAAATTAGCATAAAAAAACGGTGTCATATATCCGCCAAAAATATGTCATATATCGGCCATTCGCTGCCCTGATTTCTAAATATCGGAATCGGCCAAAGAAAAACCCATATCGGTCAACCTCTATTATTATCACAGACATACCGCTGGCTGCATCTTTCATAAATACCTATATACGTAAATATAAATTTCATAAATACATATATATAAATTAGAATTTCAGTTTAGCAAATTAATAAAAAAATGTTCAGACTATTTTTTTGTCCGTCGCTATTTGCTATTTTTTGCTGAAATGTACTTTTCAGCATT
This sequence comes from Silurus aristotelis, assembly GCF_946808225.1. Taxonomy (NCBI): domain Eukaryota; kingdom Metazoa; phylum Chordata; class Actinopteri; order Siluriformes; family Siluridae; genus Silurus; species Silurus aristotelis. Next base: position 21,492,525 of record NC_139587.1, read on the forward strand.
TCAGAAAAGCGCTTTTATGGCTGCATGCAATTTATCTCTAAATATATAAAATGCTCATTCATAATTCTTAGAATTCTTTGTTTTTTACCTTACAGCATTTACATCAACAGAAACACTTTATAAAACCTGAAGCCTGTTTACTAAATATACAAAGGTCTGTTAAAGTTACACTTGTCCAGCCTTTCTAAACAAAGTCAAGCCTTAAGAATACTTTGTGTGAAAAAAACAAATGTTCAAGGCCCTGACCACGAGCTGATTTGTATAGACTGTCCCATTTTTGCATGTGTTGAAGCCTTAAAGAAATCTCCCAAGCAGAGATGGATTTCAGGCAACTTTCACTTTTCCACAGCCATTGAAACATAGTGAGGCAGTTCATAGGATAGCGTCTGGGATATTCCGTCATCCGAACAGCAGTATTGTAAGAAATTCTTTGAGCTGCGGTTTAGTGCCATACGGCTGCTCTTTAGTTCCTGTGCTCATGAACAACACAGCTTTTCTGTTCACTGTCCAGCACAAATGGCGTTCAGTCCAAAATCTGTGCATGACAGAAGAATGCTTGATTTGACTGAAATAAATCACTGGGTGACAATGAATAAAATGGCTACAGTGATTAATGGACGAGGCTGATGCACATCTCATGGTGTCTATGACAACCTTGAACTGGCAGAAGATGAGACAGATCCACTCATTGTTGTGTTGGAGTGGAGTCTTCTCTAGAGAGGCCTTTGTGTGTGTGCGTGTGTGTGTTTGTGTGTGCTTTTATACAGTTGTAATAGACAGTACTCTAACAGTTTTCCACATACTCTTCATGCAGTATTCATTAGGAGAGAAAAGTTACATTTTAGAGCTAGGATGATACTTTACATTTCGTGATACTTTGAGTATCATTCAATATTGATACATAATCTTTTTTGTTCTTTCAAACTGTTAAGATCTAATATACATGGTAATTCACTTAAAAAACAAAACAAAACAAAAAAAACTAAAATGCTATGTTTAATCATGGATTTCACATGCACAATGTTTATATGGCATATATAAATAAATATAAAAACATGTAAATACTAGACAAGCATAGAAAAAACATTTTTAGTCTAAACCTTTCCAGCTCAAAAAAAGGGCCATTTAATGTGACGTATTACCACGCACCTGATATGAGAGAAACTCCCACACATACGCTTTGCTGCTTTGCTGAATAGCTCACTGTTTGTTGTTAATGTTTTGCCACATGGCTACTTTTAACATGTGAATTACTTTAACCTGCTTTATGCTGTTGTGCTACATGCAATTCTCAGATTATTCAGGCTGTATCTGTTGCAGAATTGGATCCTAATCCCACCCCCCCCAATCCCACCCCCCCTTAATATCCTGTCCAAGCCTGAGTATCAGATTGGTGTTAAATAATTGTTCCAAAGTCATTAATATCATGACCAGGTTCTCCTTTGGTCCAGCTTTCCAGACGTGCTCAATTTTTTTTAACCCGGATTACTTTTAAAATAGAGAGTCTCGATGAAACATCTATGAAGTCCAGTTGCGTAATGACCGTATTTGCATTGTGCTGCAGCTGTGTATTTTTGCTGGCCATAAATGCTTTTGTTTAAGTGTCATCTCCAAGGCAGGCTAGCTCTTTGTGTGTGAGAAAAAGAGAAAGAGATTTCCGCTGTAATCCACACAGTATTGTGGATGCAGTATTTTTATCATGCTGCTGAGCGCAGACTGACCCGTGACGCACACATCACTCGGTCAGAATCGAGCTGTGAATTAAACACAGCTGCAGCTGCTGACCACAGAACAGATTATTAAGACCAAGACTGTAAAATCCTTGACTGAGGCCATTCAATGTCAGTGGGTCTGGTTTTTACTCTGAAGCAGTCATTTCACTCTGTAATTTTCAGTGTTATGTACAGAATAGCCATATTCTATGTATAAAGAGTTCAGAATAAAGTGAAAGGGCACAGATTGTAAATGATGGGGATATTGTTTCTAGCCTCGTGAGGAAAAATGCTTCTTAAAAAATGATGCTTTAAAAGTAAAAGAGCCAAAAGATTTCTTGTTGGTATACTATTGTTGAGGTCAGGTTTAGAGCTAGGGGTTTAAGTACAATTATTTACACATGTTTATATATGTCAAAGAAAAGTACCTTATATTGTGTTTGTGTAAGAAGGCAAGTAATAGATTTCAGGCAGTTTATCCTATCACCTTAATTACAGCTGATCTGCTGTAATTACGCTTCAAGTAATCAAGAAATCACATTTGCACAGTAAAAAGGCTTAGCAGTGTCTAATAGCAGTTAAAGTGTTTAAAGAAATCCTGATACTTTGACAAATCCTCATGTAAAAAGTCACACTTTATTACTACCGTGAGATAGTTCCTGCATAAATGAAGCTGACATTCAAGTGTGTGACCCTTCATTGAAGGCTTTTGTGCATGTGAGTGTGTGCGCGCCTGTGTGTGTGTGTGTGCGTGTGAGTGTAATGTGTTTCTTGATGGTCCAGTAGAGAGTGGTTTCATGTGGAGTAGACTGTGTTACACACTCTTCCCACTGTGCTGGCATGGCTTGGAGCTCATGCTGGCGAGTCTACAAAAACCCCACTGTTTTCTGGCTGTCACCAACAGGGCAGGAAAAAAAGAGGAAAGACGATGGAAAGCGTTGAAAGATAGCAGCGTTATCGCCATAGCACGCACACATACACACACTCACACTTCTGCAATCATCACCTGCCACCACACATTGGATCATACCCATCTGTGTGCGATCTGATGCATCTGAAAATCATCTAAAGCTCAACATGGACCTCTGGAAGTTTTCCCTTGAACTGTCTCGTCTCTTTATATTTATCACTGCACAGGTGGTCACTAGCTGCTTAACAAGCAACAACAAAAAAAAGGTAAAGACTGATGACTGGAGGAAAATGGGAGGGACCTAAATGTGTACTTGAACTCAAACCCACGTTTATTAATCGCATCATGGTATTCTCCATTATTATACCAGAGATGCACAGACATTGTAAGACTGAATTACAATTTCCCTGCAACCATTATTTTCCTCTGTATGTGGTCTCACACTCAGGGTGTGCATTTGTATATAATCTTTAACTGAACAAGCAGCTCTGTAACAGTGATCACTAAGCAAAAAGCCTGTTGTATTTGTAAGGATTAGTGACCTGTAGATACTTGAGCTTCAAACAGCCTACGGCTTCTTCCTACGAGAGATGCTCAAGCATACTACAATAAATATTAGTATAAAATTAAACCATAATACCATCAGATTTTTAAACTTTACATAATTTTGGTTTATTGTATCAATTGGTTTATTGATGGTATCCTGTAAGCAGCAAAGCTACTGAAACTGTACTTTTCCTTGTCACTAGGGTGGTACCATTCAAGGGTACCACAATCTTTTATATAAAAAAAAAAATATATATATATATATATATATATATATATATATATATATATATATATATATATATATATATTCAACTTTGCATATTTGTACCCATTTACATATATCAATCAAAGCTCTATCACATACACCTTCCCAGGTATAAGAAACTCATAAAGGGAGCACCAGAGTAAAAAAGTAAATTGTGGTGCCTTTGTTTCTGACAGTGTTAGAGCTCAGTAACAGGTTGGGAATTAAGACTCCGTCACCAAAACACACCAAACAAGTCGACTAGCAATAAAAAGTGGACACAAATTTTTGGCTAAAGATATATTTACAGCATTTATATACCGCTCAAGTATTCTGTCCGGCTCTTTTAATAGTATATTACCTAGCCTCGGTGTTTACACACGTTTTATAAGACACTATTTACTTCCCGACTGCCTCTTATTTTTCCCCATTAATATTTCAATTTTTTTTCAGGTTTCCGAGAGTAAAAAAGAACAAGCCGGTTACAATTGGTAACGTTAGACGTTTTGAAGGACGAAAGAAAAAAAAGAAATAAATGTCCAAACGCTACGTACCTGTGTCTCATTCATCCGCGTTTCTCTCGGTTCCGCTCGGTTCTGTCAGCAGTGGCCGAGCAGCGACTCCGCGGTTGTTTTTTTTTCTCCCCCGGGTTAAAAAGCCGTTAAAACGCTTGTGGCACGCGCCGGGCTGCTTGTGAGTGCCGCGCGCACAGGCTCTCGCGCTCTCTGTCATACAGAACGGCGCGCTGCTCTCCGCTCGGCTCGGCTGCGCGCGCGCGTTCGCGCGCTCCACCCCTCCAAACTCCTCAGCGGACGCTAAGCGCTGTGTGGGCCAATAGGAAACAAATAAATAAATAACGCTTATAAGATTAGACACAATGTTTTACGGATATGATTGTTAATGAAATGAGTAATAAGATTTAACCGTACAGTCTATCTTCCTGCTCAAGGGACATCTTTCTAACGAGGTTTAGTTTAGTGTGAAGTGAGGGAGTGAAGGCTTCACCTTGGCACAATGTGCAGAGGACAGGGCCACTTCATCAGGTACATCAAAATGCAACATGGTGTCAGCGTGCATGCAAGTGGGCATGTATTTTAATTTTACATGAAAGTGTGTCCATGCATTTTAAGTGCAAGTGTCAACCAAATGTCCAGGCATTCCAATGCAATTTTGCATGCATTCTACATGAAAGTGTCCATGCCATTCCACTCATAAGGTGCATTCCATGTGCGCGTCCAAGCGTTCCACATCAAGGTTTGTCCATGCAGTCCACATGAACGTGTCCAGTCTACATGAACGTGTCCAGGAATTCCAGTTGAAAATGTCCATGCACTTCATGTGAATAGTGGCAACCCATGTTCACACGCTCCAAGTGAAAGTACCCATGCACTCCACGTGTAAAGTGGAGATAAATTAGATAACTGTAAGATGCTCTAGATGAGGCCGTCTCACAAATGGCATTTATGTAAATGTAAGTAGCACAAATATTAAATATTGACCCACACTCTCAGAAAAAAAAAAATCTTTGTACTTTTAATATCATTTAAAATATGTTGTGCCTTAAAAGCACAACATGAATAAGTAAAGGTACACTAACCTAGGTAAGAGGAAAGCTAAAGGGAAACATCCCAGTGACCAGGAAGGGTAGAGTTTAGAAGAAGCAGTTCATAGAACAGCCTGAAAAATAAATCACAACATGGATTTTGTTTGCATTCGAATTAAGAAGTTTTGCGACTCAATTCCTCCATACAACAATTTTAGATCTTTGGCCCATGTCCTCTCGGCTAGCTCTTAATTAAATGCTAGACATTTTTTTGACACCATGCATATATTTTTTTTATTTAAAAAATATACTTACATTAGCATGCACTGTGCACAAGTTGAAGAAAATACAGGCAGACAGATATTGAACCTGTGACTCAGAAGGTGCTGGGTCATTTTGCAGGCTAAGGGAGGCATCTGCCATCCTTGAAATAAAACTGGTCACAATGGCAACCATGTCTGGTTCTAAATCATTCCCTTTCGAGGTCTATTGCTCCTTTAGCATCATACCTAGCTCATATTGATCTAAACCTTTGAGCATGTTGTTTTAAAGTAGCAGTGGTGGAGGTGTTTGGTATATAGAGGAATTTAAACCTTTGAATATACGAAACTACGCCGAACATCTGGATCTAATACAGATGTTAAAATGCACATAAGGGGGTCTGGTGGTGTCCACCCAGAATGACATGCGGTAGTATATTAAATCATGTGACAAGCTAAATTACATCTGGTGTGTAACAGCATATATTTGTCTCTCAGGTCTAACACATCTGCAATATATTTGTCTCAGTGGTAATAATCAGCTGTAGCTGTCAAAAGCACAATTAATACTGGGGCAGAAATGTTTGCAGTAGAGTGTTTATTTAACGCAGCTCATCTTATATTAGCCTATGGTTTCAACTGCCATGCCTGTGGTGTAGCCAATCCAGATGTTGCCGTTGCCCAGATGAATGAATGAGCTGTGTGAAACTATCCAAGAACGAGAGTCAAGTGTTCGCGAATGCATATGTACTAAGAGGGAGGAAGTGACTATTAGGCCAGTATGTGTGTGTAAGCCAAAGTGTTGGCAGGGTTCTGGAGTGTCAGACACTAAGGACATCTGTTACTATCCCCTAGCACACTGTATCTCACTCACTCACTGTGATTCACCCACTCACCCCTGTGAAATGCTATTTTAGAAACACACACACTTTCATGCCATGCACACATTCACTCCCCTAGTAGTCTGCAGCATCGTTTTTTCCGTTCAAATACGTGACTCATTTAAGCAGACGTGATTTTTCAGAAACATGCACGAGTTCCTTTAGCATACACTATTTTTGTTAATAACACGTATGTTTTGCAGTAAAATAAAAAAAAATCATAAACATACACACTCTCATATCTCCTAATATACTGTACATATTTTTTTTCTTTTTTTTTAAACATATAGTTTATATTTGCATATACTGTGATTTACACAAACGTATCTATTTTAACATGCAAATGAATTCCATTAACTCGCAGTCTTCATTTACATTAAAAAAAATATATACAATTAGTGTATATATAAATAACATCATCATGTGCAAGATATACATGTAATTTACATCAACATAACTTGATTTCCATACACAAACATCATTCCCATGATCACACGAAATGCTTGACATGAAGTGACACTTGGGCATTTGTGCTGTAAGCAAAGTGTATTTCTAGTAATTCCAAAGACGCATCTGATGAGCATAAGTATAGACTAAAAGAGAGAGATGCAAGCGAAAGATACTGTAGAGACGGCAAACCTTTAGCAAAAACCTGCCAGCAGCAATTGTTTTTCTGATTCCACAACAACCTCATAAATTCAGCGAACATGCCCGTCCCACCACTGCTACTCTTTGAGCATGCTCGGCACATCTGCTTGTTAAGCACGAGCAATTTAGAGACACTGTTTACCATGTGTGTGAGAAGGCACAGCCGCGTTGACATTTTTTTTTTTTTTTAACGCATGTTTCACATAAACCATAATGAGTTTTATATTGTGGGCACAGGTACAAGAAGCAGCAAGAACACTGCATTCCAGGCCACTTATTTTGAGCTCCAGCCAATGAGAGAATGAGTAACAGGAATGAGAGTTGGTACAAGGTGGGAAAAAGCCAAAATAACTCATGCAGAAGCTGTGCTCAGGTGGACCCAAAAGATGAAAAAGAGACTGGTAAAATTAGGCAAGAGTGTGATTGCTTATATAACAAGAAGCCAGAAGTCCCTATCTTCTCTCATCTATATTTTTTTATTAATTTTTTTATTCACATGAGTGAAGAAGCATTTGCAAAATAGCTTATTATTGTCTTTGATCTGGATTTTGGGTTTATGTCTTGTCTTGGCTCTGTGTGTGAAGTCCTGTTAATCCCTGATTAAATGACACCTTGAGTATCTAAAACTACAAACAAACTTGATCAAATCCACCAAAAAACAAACAAACAAAAAAAACAAAAACAAGCTGAATTATTAACTGTGAACACTGTGTGTTTTAATGAGCAACCCAAAACACTGAAAGTCCACATGCAAGTGGAATATAGCGCTGGGGAAATTTTTACTTTCCAACTTCAAAGTGTAAAATACAGGGTGGAGGCGATGTAAATTGATTCGTTTAGCACAGAGTGTGATATTGCTAAAACGTGAAAATCACATTCTAGGTCTTTGAAAGTAATGCAATTAACCGTCCATAGTACAATATAAGGCCTTTAGCACAGCACCCTGGCTGAGAAAACTGACACCTCAGGGTTCTCTGATAAAAGCCCTGAATGCTCTTTAAGATCCGTCATGGCAGCAGCTCATTCCACATTAACACACCTTCACCACAGCACCCTCACATTCTCCATTCTCTCTGTTCCTGTTCTCTTTCCACCACAGCTTCAAACCACGCTCCATCATGTCATCATCTTATGGATGGCGTTCTCGTTCTCTCTGCTCTTTTCTACCTGTGTCACTCAGTCGCTTTTGATGTGAGCGCTTCCTGCCTTTTGCTCTTTTCGTTTCTCCCTTCTTTTAAAACCACACTTGCTGTCCATCAATTGTTCGTGTGTGTGTGTGTGGGGGGGGTGTGTTTTAAATGGGCTTGTTTTTCTATCTTCGTGAGGAAGTATTGCACTTATACATTGCATTTTACATTTATATTCAACATTTATATAAAAAAAAAATAATTTGAGCCAGAGTTTAACTGAGGTTACCAGAACTTATAGGTATAGGCATCCATTACCAGCACTAATAGTTTGTTAATGGAAGGTCCTTGTGAGGACAGAAAGACACACCTGTGTGTTCTACCTGAAATGATGTAGTATTAATACTGAGTGCTTTTGCTGTTTCAAAAAAAATATTTTTTGTATTCTGTCCACTCTCTCTCTCTCTCTCTCTCTCTCTCTCTCTCTCTCTCTCTCTCTCTCTCTCTCTCTCTCTCTCTCTCTCTATCTATCTATCAATCTATCTATCTATATCTATATATAATTTTTTTTCTGTCTCTATCTTTTTATCCTGCTGTCAGTCTTTCTGCATGTACTTTCTATTCTCTGTTCTGTCTTTGTTTTCATAATTGCAATCCAAATACACCCGCTTTTAGTTTTATACGATTTTTTTGCCTTTATTTGATCTGTTTTTCCACTGGGAAGCAAGAGTCAATGTTAGGGGCTTTTCTTCACTCCTAACCTCAGTATTGAAGTTAATGTACTTCCTGTCTAAGGGGGATTGTAATGGATGTGCGTAAAACATGTGCGTGCTGAACACATCTTTGTGTTCAATCTGATCATGGCGTTTCATCCCATTAGGCTGAATACGTGTGTGTGTGTGTGTGTGTGTGTGTGTGTGTGTGTGTGTGTGTGTGTGTGTGTGTGTGTGTGTGTGTGTGTGTGTGTGTGTGTGTGTTTGTTTTCCCACACATGTATGTGAAAGAGAGAGAGAGAGAGAGCTCTATGGTTGCACTGCCACCCTTCTCCTGGGTACAGCTGCACATACAGGGTTCTGGCAGATGGCAAATCTCTCTCCCTGGGGTATCAGGGACTAACCGCCTGCACTCATCTTCTTCCTCACTGTTTCCCAGCCTGTCCTTCCTCATGCATGTCTGATCCCTTTTCCTCTTCACTAGTAGTCGATTCTTTGACAGACAGCACAGAGAGGCACCACCGCTGGCAAATTATATCCCTTTCCTCTCTTCTTTCCTTTTTTCGCATTTCTCTCATGTCTCCCCATCCCTGTCCTCTTTCTCTCATTTCTCCTGTCTTTCTTTCCTTCCTTATCTCCTTTATTTTGTTCATTCCTTCCTATTTCACACTCTGTTCTTCTCCAGTTCTCTCAATCGTTCTCCCCCTTTCCCCGCTCTGTGTAATTAAATAAGTAAATAAGGTTTCAGTATAAAACCTTTGGGCTTTGATGTTGCTATGGTTACCTCTCCATCCACAGTGTTTGGTGTGTGTGTGTGTGTGTGTCTGTTGAGTGTCTCTGAATTTTGTGTTTATCTTGCTTTTTATGTTTGTTTGTGTGTTTATTTGTAGTTATGTCTCCATTCAGGTGCACAATGCTATTAAAAGTATTTAGATTTTAGTTACATGACCCGGGTTTCACAACACTGTGTATAAAAGCAATGCTGACTGCTTGGTTTATTCACCGCGTGCACGGATGTAATGAAATTCAAATGAGAGACATTTAATCAACTATCAAATTGCTCATTTGCGATGGAGCCACACAGTCTGGTCATAAAACGTTACTTCCACACAGTCCTCCCCCAGCTTCATGCACCGCCTCTCAGACAAACTCCCATCAATCTCAGCATGCATTTAGTAATGCCTGTTTACTGGTATTATACTAGTGGTCAAGAGCCTGCTAGGGTAATTTTCCCCTGATTATAGCTTTTTGTCTCTTTGGTCTGATTAAGAAACCCCTAATCTTGCCTAAGCTAGATGCTGTCCATTTCTATTTAGAGTTAAGGTCCTAGCAGACAGACGGAGTCCATGATCTTGACTATGCTGTTCTCCTCATCCACCCAGCATTTATAATTTAAGTTAAATCATTTATGATTCTAGTAAACTAGTGGCCCCACAATCATCCTAAAAAATTTTTTTTGGATTATGCTGGATGGTGTGTGATTATCTCAAGAGATGAGTGAATGTAGAAGTAGTGGTCCCAAGATTCTTTGTAAACCCACCACCACCACCAGAAAAGTTGCTTCTTTAATTTGCTTTGTAAGTGAACAGCCTCTTGTTAGAGTTTATTTTATACAAAAAAAATCTTGGTCAGTTACATACCTAGATTTCCTACAGGTTCTCTGGTTTCCACCCAGCTCCCCCAAAACATATAGGGTAGGCAGATTGGCTACTCAAATTTTCCCTGTGAAGGACTGGCATCCCTTCCAGATTATGTTCTCATTTTGTTTCCAATGTTCCCAGGATTTCCTGTACCCTGTTTAACAACATACATTCAATCCCTCTTCATCTTCAGAACAATCTGTAAGAGCCAGGAGAACACCAGGATGGGATGCTAGTCTATTGTAAGGAAAAGCCCTCACTCCCGCATGAGGCAGTTTAGCACAGTGTGTTCATCAGAGTGTTTTTGGAAGGTGGTAGGAAACCCACAGGTACAGAACATAAAACTCTACACACATAGTAACCAGATCAGGATAAAACTAGGATGCAGCAGTGAAGCAACGACATTTCCCAATGGGCAGCATGCCTCCTGCATTCAATCCAAACCTCATTTATTTTCATTAGATGAAAATGAAAAGCCTTTGCTGTATTGTATGTATACTAACATATGGCAGTTTATGCTTCAGGATGCGGTAGCTTAATTGTATAGGTTCGGTAACCAGAAGCAAATTAAAATCTCAGGAATTCCATACAGCCACTGTTGAACCCATGAGCAAAATCATTAACCCCTCAACCCCTCAGGCCTTTGCTGTGTAAGGAATGTAAATTAAGTCCAGTATTCAATTTGGTTGTATGTCTTGTATTGACAGCGTTCATCCATTCTAAATACAAAAGTGTGCAGTTTAATACTTAGTGACCCACAGGCAAAAGTACTGTATCCAGGCTCGAAGGTGCTGCTCTGTATTACTAAGCTCTCCTTTTTACCAGCTGTACACTCAGAGGAGCATGAGCCCTGCCTGAGCTTTTTCTACACCCATGGTGGCATTTACACAGAAAATGCCAACTCTGCTTCACCAAACAGTATGATGAGATTTTAGGGACATGAGCACTACATTGCTAATTTAACACCAATCAGCAAGAGAGTGTGCTTACGAGCCTGAACATATTCATAGATGCTCAAATATTCATGGCCTGCATGTAAACAAGCGAGGCAGCCATTTTATATGCCTTGCATGTAGGGACTTCCAAGTATGAAAATATATTATCGTGTACTAAATGTCCCTAAAGTTCCTCTCTTAGTACAGGTAAATGTGCTGGAATTCTTGTGTGGTAAGCACGTATAAACCGTAAGGTAAACGGCCACCTGAACAATCGCATTTACATGTGCTGGCTAAACATCACATTATAGTTTTTCTCCCTGTTTGCTGTTTGAATAACCTTCTCCCTGCTGGGAAGGCGTTTCACTCGATATTGGATTTGTGCCCATTTAGCTGAAATAGCATTTGGCCAATGATGGTGGATGAAAAGATCTTTTATAATGTCCAGTAAATTTCTGGAAACTATCTGAAAACTTTCCATGGGAACTGGATTTTAGAATAGAATTTTGGAAACCTTTAAACTAAGCAGAAATTGATGGTAATTTATATAAACTGTATAATACACAAACATTATATATATATATATATATATATATATATATATATTTGTTTGTAACTAATTTGCAAACTAATACAGAGTTTTATTGTTAGT